>NC_072053.1:75942738-75965238 GCF_027791375.1 Indicator indicator
TGTATTAAAGACAGTACTATAAATTACAATAATTTATTTAACATTGAATCTTGAGTCTTCAGTTTGACCATTGATAAGACTGGAAACTTCATCTGGAGATTGGTGCATATATAAACAGTGCTGCAAACAGCCTGTTATATTGTCTAACACTTCGGAGAATATCCAACATACATGCTGCTTCTCGGCTTCGGGTTGCAGAATGTGTAGTTTCATATTGGAAAATCTAGGCTTTTAGCTTGTTAATTGATACATGTGTAATGTTACATATGATACCAACTGTGCCATTCAGGGATATCGGTACGAGTCTCTGATTGCGAAAATAAGTGAAAATAATAGTGAAAATAGGTGAAAATAAGTGGCCTAACAGTGTCATGATGAAAGAGGCTAAAATTTTAGATGGGCTGTGCAGAACTGTTTCTGTGTGTCAGTGCAACATTAAAGTTGTTTTTTGGGCTCTTGGCTTTGATTATAATTTTGGATGATTACAAGATACTTCTGGTTTCCTATATGTGTGATTTATGTCAGGAATGGTGTCTTTTCAGAAGGACTTCTGGTCTGCAAGCTAGTGCCATGTGCATCACTTTACCTCTGAACATTGCTGCATATGCAAATACTGATCAAAATAAACATTTAAGCCTCTGTGCGATGTTTCGTGTATAAGAACTATGCTTCTCCAGTCCATGTCCAGTGCCAGCTTTTTTGTCTCTTGTTTTTAATGCAATGAGATTAATTTCTTGCTGTCCTCTATCAAAATTCTTTAATAGCAAAGGCAGGACTTGAAAATCAGATACCATATTTGCAGGCCTGTTTTTAACATATGAAAGCTTATAATGCTGGAATATTTTTATTCCCTTTCCTTCATATTCCAGCATGACATGTCTGATTTTATCCTTTTCACATTTTTTTCAGTGTCAGCAGACAGTGTATGTGCAGTAATTCACCTGACAGTGTCTACTGCTGCCAGGTCCAGAAACTTGATGGAGTCACAGAACAGCACTATAGTACTCGTCATTCTAAATGTCATAGGCATTTTGCTAAGGGCTCCTACAGCCTGAATGGATTCTCTAATTTTTTTGATTAAAAACCCCAAAACAAGAAAGGATACAGCCCTTAATTAGAAACTGTATGTTTTTCGTAATTAATCATATATGCCATGAAATAATTACTGAATCCTAGTGTCAGAAGAGCCGCCATGTAAAATTTTTTTCCTTTCATTTATCAACAGTGCTGACTGACCTTATGGGTATATTGTATTCATGAAGTTGCAGAAATTACTATAGAAATACCTCTTATCTTGGATCAGCTTGATAGAATAAAAACATTTACAAGGTGGTCGATAGTAATTTTCATTATTTGTAGGTACTTTTTATACAACAATTTTGAATCTCCATCTGGTGGAAGTAGTAGTTTAGCATTCAAATATAATTTGTTTTATTAATCATAGAATCATCCAGGCTGGAAATGACATCATCATTAATACATATTTCCTTCAACCCTTGTTCTGTTAACTAGAGAATCACATTCTGTAGGTGACAAAATATTGCATAATTTCACTTCAGAACTTCTAAAATTTTGGACTTCTGTCCAAAGAGAGATGATGTCTGAATGTTTCCGTGAGCATATCCACACCACACTGTTCAATGTGTCCTCTAACACAATCTGATATACTATAAATGGCCATTATTTTTGGGTGTTCTTTAGTGAAATTAGATGATAGTGTTAGTCTCAGTGTGGGGGAAAATTCAGGCAATCCTAAAATTATACTGAAACTTAATTGTTAATAGGAATCTTTTTCTGAAATATTCTATGGTTATGGTTCTCCCCTCTGTATGTTAGAGTAGATTTGTTAAAGTAGCAGTGATTTTTCAATTTTTATGAATTAAACCCATTTTCTCATTAATAAAAAAGTGAAAAAAAGAGAAATAACTTTTTATGACATGTAGAAAACTAAGGAGAAAAATGTTTTGAAGAATTAATTTGAGTAATAGTACTCTGGTAACCAGTCAGACCCAAGCTCTTGGGTCCAGTGTTATGCATCAGTGAACAAAAGGCACTTAATTGGTGTTTATTCACTCCAAGTGTCCCAAACAGTAAACAGGAGTAAAAGTGTTCAGAAGTGTCTACACGTCATTTCCTCACAACTTGCCATGACTCCCTGGTGCTTCTTGTTTTGTTGGATTATTAGTCTGTGAAGGAAGACATAAAGCATTTCCTTGTACTGAATTTGAGCATGCTTTGTGCTTTGGGCTGAATGAAATATTAAAAGCTGTTTGCGATCTCACAGATGAGTAGGGCAGGCAAACTTTAGCACGCACATGGAAGGGGGGGGAGGGTGGACCAAGGAGAGACATCCACAGATTCCGGAATTTAGGAGATTTGTTCAGTTTGTTCATAGTATTTCCATCCCACATAAAAGTATGCTCTACCCACATGGTTTTGAATGACTAATCAAAGTATTTTTGTAAGCATTGCTGGACCGTATGTGCTCAGTAATTGTAGTGAGCTCTTCCAGTCTAGCATTCCTGAAACTCTGGAACCTGCAACACATGCTTCTGCAAATGAGAGGGTGCTGATGGTGTTGTTCTTATATTCAACAATGGAACATATTAATTTCCTTAGAATCAAGAAGGCTGGAAGAGACCTCAAGGATCATCGAGTCCAACCTGTCAACCTAAACCTCATGACTATCTAAACCATGGCACCGAGTGCCACGTCCAATCCCCTCTTGAACACCTCCAGGGATGGTGACTCCACCACCTCCCTGGGCAGCACATTCCAATGGACAACCACTCCCTGTGAAGAACTTTCTCCTCACCTCCAGCCTAAATCTCCCCTGGCGCAGCTTGAGACTGTGTCCTCTTGTTCTGGTGCTGGTTACCTGGGAGAAGAGACCAAACCCCTCCTGGCTACAACCTCCCTTCAGGTAGTTGTAGACAGCAATGAGGTCTCCCCTGAGCCTCCTCTTCTCCAGGCTAAACAGTCCCAGCTCCCTCAGCCTCTCCTCATAGGGCTTGTGCTCAAGGCCTCTCACCAGCCTCGTTGCCCTTCTTTGGACATGCTCCAGCAATTCAACATCTTTCCTAAACTGAGGGGCCCAGAACTGGACACAGGACTCAAGGTGTGGCCTAACCAGTGCTGTGTACAGGGGTACAATGACCTCCCTGCTCCTGCTGGCCACACTATGCCTGATGCAGGCCAGGATGCCATTGGCTCTCTTGGCCACCTGGGCACACTGCTGGCTCATGTTCAGGTGGCTGTCAACCAGTACCCCCAGGTCCCTTTCTGCCTGGCTGCTCTCCAGCCACTCTGACCCCAGCCTGTAGCTCTGCATGGGGTTATTGTGGCCAAAGTGCAGCACCCGGCACTTGGACTTGTTGAATGCCATCCTGTTGGACTCTGCCCATCTGTCCAGCCTGTCAAGGTCCCTCTGCAGAGCCCTTCTACCTTCTAACAGATCAAGACCTGCTCCCAGCTTGGTGTCATCTGCAAATTTACTGATGATGGACTCAATCCCCTCATCCAGATCATCAATAAAGATATTGAACAGGATGGGGCCCAGCACTGATCCCTGGGGGACACCACTAGTGACAGGCTGCCAGCTGGCAGTGGCACCATTCACCACCACTCTCTGGGCTTGGCCCTCCAGCCAGTTCCTAACCCAGCACAGAGTGCTGCTGTCCAAGCCACAGGCTGACAGCTTGGCCAGGAGTTTGCTGTAGGGGACAGTGTCAAAGGCCTTGCTGAAGTCCAGGTAGACCACATCAACAGCCTTTCCCACGTCCACCAGGCTGGTCACCTGATCATAGAAGGAGATCAGGTTGGTGAGGCAGGACCTGCCCTTCCTAAATCCATGTTGGCTGGGCCTGATTCCTTGGCCATCCTTCAGGTGCACAGTGATTGCCCCCAAGACAATCTTCTCCATGATTTTCCCTGGCACTGAGGTCAGGCTGACAGGCCTGTAGTTCCCAGGTTCTTCTGTCCGTCCCTTCTTGTGGATGGGCGTCACATTGGCCAGTTTCCAGTCTTCTGGGACCTCTCCAGTGAGCCAGGACTGGTGGAAAATGATGGAGAGAGGCTTGGCCAGCTCATCTGCCAGCTCTTTCAGCACTCTAGGATGAATCCCATCAGGTCCCATGGACTTGTGAATATCCAAGTGACTCAACAAGTCTCGAACTAATTCCACATGGATTTCAGGAGTACAACACTGCTCCTTGACCCCATCAAGCAGCTCAGGAGGCCAGTTACCCTGAAGTCCTCCTGCCTTACTGTTGAAAATGGAGGCAAAGAAGGTATTCAGAATCTCAGCCTTCTCCTCATCCTTAGTCACAATGTTACCCTCCACATCCAATAAAGAGTGGAGGCTCCTCTTGCCCCTCTTTTTAGCATTAATGTATTTATAAAAATGCTTTTTGTTGTCTTTCACAGAAGCGGCCAGTTTAATTTCTAACTGTGCTTTTGCCTCTCTAATTTTTCTTCTACATGATCTAACAACATCTTTAAACATATCACTGGTTGCCTCCCCCCCTTTCCAAAGGTGATAAACCCTCTTTTTTTCCCTTAAATCCTTCATGAGCTGCTTGCTCATCCAGGCCGGTCGTCTTCCCCGCCGGCTCGTCTTACGGCATGTGGGAACTGCCAGTTCCTGTGCCTTTAAGAGCTCCTGTTTGAAGTAGGTCCAACCATCCTGGACCCCTTTGTTTTTAAGGGATGTTACCCAGGGAACTTTCTGAATAAGTTGCCTGAACAACCTGAAGTTTGCCCTCCGGAAGTCCAAAGTGAGGGTTCTGTTACTGCTCCTCCCTATCTCCCTGCTTATTGAAAACTCCACTATCTCATGGTCGCTGCACCCTAGACAGCCTCCAACCATCACATCTCCCACCAGCCCTTCTCTATTTGAGAACAGCAGATCAAGCAGAGCCTTACCCCTGGTAGGTTCACCTAAGAGCTGCATCAGGAAGCTGTCGTCCATACACCCTAGGAACCTTCTGGACTGTCTCCTCTCTGCTGAATTAAGTTCCCAGCAGATGTCTGGTAGGTTAAAGTCCCCCACAAGGACAAGGTCTGATGATCTTGAGACAGCTTCCAGCTGCTTATAGAATATCTCATCGGCCTCCTCATCCTGGTTGGGTGGTCTATAACAGACTCCAACCAGGATGTCAGTTTTGTGCGGCCTCCCTCTGATTTTAACCCACAAGCATTCAACCCTTTCTTCTGCAACCTCAAGTTCTGAGGCATCAAAGGATTCCCTAATATACAGGACCACCCCTCCTCCTCTTCTCCCTTTCCTGTCTCTCCTAAAGAGCTTATAACCCCCCAGTGCGGTACTCCAATTGTGAGAATCGTCCCACCACGTTTCTGTAATGGCAACTACATCATAGTTCTCCTGGTGAACCAAGAGTTCCAGTTCCTCTTGTTTGTTGCCCATACTGCGTGCATTGGTGTACATGCACTTCAGCTGGGCTGCTGATTTCACCAGTTTGTGTGGTCCTCCCTCCTCTCCAGGGAGACTGGTTTTCTCACCCACCCCCTTCAGACCTAGTTTTAAAGCCCTCCCAATGAGTCATGCCAGCCCAGTGCCAGCACCCTCTTACCCTTTCTAGATAAATTCAACCCATCTTGGTCCAGCAGGTCAGGTGCAGTAAGAGTTGCCCCATGGTCAAAGAAGCTAAAATTCTGCTGCTGGCACCATCTCCTAAGCCAGCTGTTGATGGTGTGGGTTTTCCTGTTCCTCTCAGTGTACACCACTGCTGCTGAGGGAACTGAGCAGAACACCACTTGAGCTCCTGCACCAAAAATAGATTTCCCAAGGGCCTTAAATTCCTTTTTAATCTTCCTGGTGCTGCTCTTTTCAATTTCTTCACTTCCAGCTTGGATTACCAGCAATGGGTAATAGTCAGAGGGCTGGATTAGTTTAGGTAACATCTGGGTGATGTCCTTCACCCGGGCCCCAGGTAGGCAGCACACCTCCCTATGGGATGGTCAGGACGGCATATGGGTCCCTCTGTTCCCCTCAAGAGAGAGTCTCCAATAACTAGAGCCTTTCTCTTTTTCTTTGTGGCACTGGTCCTTGAGGTTTGGGGGGGGCTGCTTTGTCTTTGGCATCTCCTTGATCGGTTCCTCTACAATACTCTCATCCACATTGCCCTCAGCCTGCAGAGTCTCATAGTTATTGCTCAAGGGCAGCGGGGGAGGGGAAGAGGGTCGGGGTTGCATTCCCTTTGCTTCCCCTGACAGGGACCTGTATCCATCCTCCACTGCTCCCCTCAACTGGAGAGGGTTGCAAAGCCTGTTCCCACATATCCAACTCCCTTTCACATTCTTGTATGGTCCTGAGCCTTGCTACTTCCGCTTTCAGCTCAGGCACTTCATCCTTCAGCACAGCTACCAAATTTATGAGAAAATTCACCTGGTCACACCTGACACAGGTGTCTCCTTCACCCTCCACACCAAGTGCCAGGCTCGAACACTCACTGCAGCTAGACAGGAAGGAGAGCAATAAATGATAGAGTCTACTTGAGAAAGTAAAATACTTTTAGGATAGTGTGGAGTGGTTAAAATGTAAAAAACTGAGCACATCATCCATCTTTATTTCTCTTTCTTGGTAAGTATATATACTTTATATACATGCTTACATAATAGAGTACTATCATTGCATGTATAGTGAGATGGTCACAGAGGATTTCTGTAGCGTTGACTAATGTTCTTAATACTCTATAATACTACAGAAATGTAAATTGTCCTATAAAGAGATGTTGTCTATGACAATCCTTTTTGATTAAAATTATCTTATACATTAGCTCACTGCTGATACTTTTTATCCCATGGATGGCTGGTTTTACAAGTTTGGCATTATCTGTAAGCGTGCCTGAGTGGAACCAAACTGAAATGTATCTATATTACTTAATGAGAAACTTTGTCTTAAGTGTATGGAAATCTCCCACTATAAGACTGTCAGATACCTAAGCTCTAAAATCCATGATAATTACTGTGTCTATAAAATGCCCCTCATTATGGCATATAAAATGCTTGGCTGCAAGGAAATGCTGTGTGAAGACTGTGTGCTGCAGACCACTCAGCATAAAATAAGACTCCTGGGTGAAAAATAAATAAATAGACACTATATTTGGTTTCATTTGCACATTTTTTTGATGAAGTAAATTTCCAAGCTCTCTGGCAGTGGTACAGCAACAATTTTATGTGTGCAGTCTTCACCACAGAGGATCTTTGTGGTGTTCCTACAGTTTGGTGTGCTTCTCTAGTCTGTTACAAATAAATGTGTTGGCCCTGGGAGAAAATGATACACAAGGACTTAAGCAAGGCTATTTGCTGTCAACCAGTACTGGTAAAAATACACAATGAGAATCTAGTAATCTTCCAAAGAAGTTGCTTTGAAATATTCATGCAGTGATAAAGACGTAAATCTTCCTCTTCATTTGAGGGAACTTAGCAAAGATGCATCGAAAAACAGGAAATAAGAAAATACTTTTTCTCAATATCCAATCGTTAGCTCAAAGCAAAAAATGAAATAGTATCAGAAAATAACTGCATGACTATTTATTGACTTTGGCCACATTGATTTGTTGAATCATACGGATGCTATTCAGGGTTTGCTGTTTTAAGCAATAACACCCACTGCCAATTGAATGAAAATTCAATTGACATGGACAAATCCCAACACAGTTTTGAAACCAAGGTTTGTATGTTTCAGTTATACATGTGATGGTTTCATATTTCTTAATTTTGCCCTGTTGGCCATCCCCACCATTTGTACTTCGGAGTTTTTCTGTGTAGCATCACTCAACTCAGATGTGAAACTATGAACTTTGTTATTGTATGTTTGCTCTTGGTTCAAAATTCATGTAACTGCAGCGTGGACAATGTTTTTCAAGTGGCAATGTTCCATGTATACTGTATTATCATATGTTATTAGTAAATTTTCAAAGCAGTCCCCTATCCCCCCCCCCCCCCCAAAAAAAAAAGTCTCATCTGGAGGCCTTTTTAACAGTCTCACTGTTCCACATCTTATTACTGTGAAGGTTGATGACAGAAATGCTGAATCATGCACAGAATATTATAGAAAACTCAGAGTGTACTAATCCAGATACTGTGAACTTGTTCCTTGACCATTTTTATCTGAGGAGAGGCTTATTTTGACATTTGTCTGTGCATTTCAGAGTAGGTTTCAGGTGCTTGATCTTTGGCTGTTTGTGAGAGAGCTCTGAGTTGCGTACGAGGTGCAAAATTAAACTCTCTTGGATAGAAGCTGTACAAATTGGTATCAGTGTCTAAGTGGCAGCACCAATGTGCTGAATGATTTACAGAGGAAAGTGGATTTCCTGTAGTTAGTAGCACAAAATAAAATTTTCTAATATGCTGTCCCTTAAAAAGAGGTTTCCCTTCCACTCTGAGGTAGCCTCTGGTTGTTTCATAGCTGCATTTTATAACTTTAGCATTGCAGTCACTGCCTACAAAACGCATATTTAAGGTTTCCTTTGAATGACTTAAAGCTGAGGGAGTCTACATACCAGAGATGTAAATAGAGTTTGACAACTTCTGTGGACCACAGACTTTGAAACTTGCATCTTCTGACATTTGTGACACTCAGTGATTCTCTTTTCCAGTTAAGAAACTCTTTTAACCTTCTTTGGTGTTAGACCAACAGCAACATTGCAGCAGGTGCTCTAGTTCATCTGAGCTGTATATTAAAATCCTGAGACTTCCCTATGAGTGCATTGCATCCGACAGCCATGTATCACTGCTAAAAGAAAGATGGCACGGAGGTGTTTAAATTATTTACACTCATAATCGGCCTTTATGTTACATTGGTGAGCCAAGCCTCTGTTATTTTAGTGCATAATTGATGGTGCTCAGTAGTGGAAAAGTTAGAAAAGCGTAAGTAATGTGATGCGAAAGTTGAGTGAGGCAGCTCCAGCTGGCTCAGTCTGCATGGCCTGAGCTGCATGCCCACCCGCCTAGAGAAGGCAGGTCCAGGACTAGGCATTGTGTCAGGGGCTTGATTTTTACATTTAAGTAGGAAAGGATGTCTTCAGCTTAGCTCTGTAACTATGGGGGACTTGAACGCTTTAGTAGGTTTTTGAAAACCACTTTGGTAAATTTTTCATAGTAATTAGAAGATGGTATTCTCAAAACAGGATACTTTACCATAAATCCTGCATGATTTTCGATGATGTGATTGCAGCTAACAAGTGGATGGCAAAAGGGTTATAATGCCCTAATCATTCTAGTAGAGAGAATTACACAACCAGAAATAATTTCATAAAGACTGCAGACCTTCAGAAATGCTGACCGTTTTATCTTTTGCACACACAAATAATACAGACTGCCCTGTTTTGGAATTACTTTTGTAATATTCTGGTTGTGTTGGGCGAAAACATAGAATACACCAATTAAGTTATTTTCAGAAGCTTCTCCAAATTTATAAAGCTACCTAATATCTCATGTCTCACATAAATATTGAAATATTCTGTAAACAATATATGACATCTATAAATATGAGCTCATTCTAAAGGTTCATTTCTGACCTCCTCTCCCTTTGGTGGACTTCTTTTTTTATTTTAAGTCATCAGTTTTTTCTGTCTCCCCAGTTTATTACATGCATGTCTTGCATTATAATACATCTCACACTGGGACATGACAGAGGAGGAAGAATTGTTTGCCAAATAAGAAAATAAATAACCTTTTTTAAACAATAATTGTTTTGGGCTGTTGCCTGTGTCTAATAGTTTGTAAAAGTTTAGTATTAAACTACTTTGGAACAGCAGCAATTCTTTCTTTGGTAGTTTTTCCTAAATCAATGTCCTAAACACCAAAACTTCTAGCATTTCTTGGTTGTTATTGTCAAAATTTAAAAGGATATTCTATTATAGAAACAAAGAAGATGGTCAGAATAACAAAGTTAGTAAGGAAGTAGTTGTGGTTTGTATTGTTTATTGCTAGGTACACTGAAATTTTTTTGTAGCTCTATCTTTGGAACAACTAGTATTTAGCCATGTGGTGGAGTTGCAAGTAGACTTCTTGTGTAACTGGCAATGTATAATGCTAATGAGCAGGACTTTCTCCACTCCTGTGAAAACAAGGGCTGCAGCTTGTGTAGACGTTACTGGTATAGCTGAAATGGATCTATTGTGACAAAGGATGTATGGCTGCAATAATGAAACATTTGTGCATTGTGCTAGAAATCAATGCAATTCTAATAGTTGGAGCCCTTGACATAAACAGGTTTTTTTAATGCACTTGAACTGATTATATGTTTTTATACTAAGTAACACACTTTATTGTGTACATGTAAATGACCATGCACTGTTTAACTAAACCTCTGCTTATGTTACCTTAATACAGAGAGGTAGTGTTAATGCTAGCATTTGCATGCTAAATACTCACTCTGACAGTTCTCCAGGTGATGAAGTAGCTAATAACTTTTACCATTAGTTCTAAGCAAGAAAATGAATGGTTCACCTCCATTTATTAAGAATATTGCAGAGATCCCAAAGAATTTCATTCATATGTTTAATGATCTTGTCACATTAGTATTTCCTATAATTATTTTTTGCCAGAAAGACCCAAACAAACAGCAAGAACACACAAAAAAAAAGAAATTAAGAAAATCTTGCAAAGATTATTACACTAAAAATGACAAAATTGTACAAAATTGTATTTAATATAGAAATGTAATATTTAATGAAGCATGCAGATCCTTATAGCTTCTTTGATGATGGTGCTGTAAAATACCCTAATAAGCTGTAAAGAAGGGAACATGTGTCCTGTTGAAACTAATGACTATAGCAAAGTGCTGTGCCATAATATTACGGAGACAAGCCCAGAAAGAAAAGTAATTGGACACTGAGAATGAAAAATCCTAAAGCAATGTTTTTGTCTGGCACTACATTAAACAAGAGCTGTACAGATATGATATTAAGAAGCGTATTTTTTTAATTAGAAAAGATTTTGAAGATTTTGATTTTATCAATGATGTTTGCACACTGGAAATTACTTCTTTGTTCTAAAATAACAAAATCAGATAGCTACATTTATGCATTTATCTACTTGTATAGATGCTTGTTGTGTGTACAATTGATATACAAACAAATTTTTGTAGATTCTGAATGTACCACAAGTATACGATTATCAGTGTCTAAATCAAGACTCCAATCTACCATTTTCTTCAGAAAGGAAAGTGAAAGAAAAGATGGTGATTAGGGTTTGTTCTTCCTTGGTGTCCAGCTTTTATTAATTCATTATTCAAAGCTTCTCCTTTAAAGCAAAAGTTTTGCAGCCCTCTAGGTAAGTGAAGAATTTGGCACTGGCAGAACTTCATATTCCAGCTGCAGAGGTGTAATGGCAATGGTGACAGGCAGAGTTTTAAAAGTTCTGTCAAGGAAGTTTTCATGTGTTATCACTTCAAAAATCCACATATGTAGTCTACTTTAATAATTCAAAGTGCAATTACGTCTTTTGTGTGTTATATAGCTTAGTGAGTCAGCAAATGTAAGTAGTTGTTATTGAGGAGGTTTTTTAAATGGGATATATCAACCTATGAAGCATCCTCAGGCATGAGTCACTCATGTGCGTGGGTTTCTTAATGCCTTGTTTTCATCCCAGGACTTCAGCACTCCAAGGTTTTGTATCTTGTTTTGAATTAGCTTCTGTTTCTGGGACACTTAATGAGAAATAGCTATATATATCTATATATCTATATCTATATATCTATATCTATATTATTTGTGGTATGTTTGTTTATATATATGTGTGTGCATATGTATGTATATCTATATGGGTAATGTATATTTGTAAAATATATATATATTTAGTAGCCATACATATGTAAGGATATGAAAATAAAGAGTCTGCCTTCGGTTTCTCCAGAAATAAATGCAGGCTCTCTAATCTGACCAGCCATGTTCCTTGTTAGATTTTAAAAAGAAGGCTCTCAGCTGTGATTATTTTGTTGTCATTGTTAATTATCACTAAGTTATAGTGAATCTTTCTTGTAGAACTACATTTCCTACTGATCCTAAATTAAACTATTAATCACAGACTCACAGAATCATTTGTGTTGGAAAAGGGTTTCTTAGATTATGAAGCTCACCCATTAACCTATAACTTCAAAGTCCGCCACTAAACTATGTCTCTCAAGATCACTTTAATATGTCTTTTAAATACCTCCAAGGATAGTGACTCCACCACTTCCCTGGGCAGCTTGTTCCAGTGCTTGATTAGTATGGAAATTTTTCTGAATATCCAAACGAAACCTACCCTGACACAATTTGAGGTTGTTTCTTTTTGCCCCCCTGCTTGTTACTTGGGAGTAGTAATACTTGGCTACATCACTCTTTAATGTAGTTGTAGAGAATGAAGTCTCCACAAACCTGCTTTTCTCCAGGCTAAACAACCCCAGTTCCCTCAGATGCTCCTCATAAGACTCCTGAGCTTTGTTGCTCTTCTTTGGATGCTCTCTGGTACCTCAGTGTCTTTCCTGTATAGAGTGGCCTCCAGTGCTGAGTTCAGGGCGGTAAAAAACACTTCCCTAGTTCTACTGTCTGCTCTATTTCTGGTACATGCCAGGATGTTGTTGGCCTTCTTGGCCACCTGGGCACATGTTTGGCTCATATTCAAGTGGCTGTTCATGAATGTCCCCCAAGTCCTTTTCTGCAGGGCAGCTTTCCACCCAGTCTCCCCAAAGCCTGTAGTGTTGAATGTTGTTGTGTGTGACCCAAGTGCAGGACCTGCCACTTGGGCTTGTTGAACATCATACAACTGACCTCAGCTCATCAATCCAGCCTGTCCAAATCCTTTTGTGGAGACTTTCTACCCTCAGGATAACACTCCCACCCATTGTAGTCTCATCTGCAAACTTACTGAGGGTGCACTCAATTCCTTTGTCCAGATCATTGATAAAGATATTAAAAAGAATTGACCCTAAAACTGAGCCCTGTGGAATGCCAACTGTGACAGGCTACCAGCTGAACCTGACCACAACTCTTTGGCCTTGGTCTTCCAGTCAGAATATGCTCATCTAAGCCATAAGCAGCCAGTTTGTCCCAGGAGGATGCTCTGAAAAACACTGTCAAAGGCTTTAATAAGGACCAGATGAAAATATCCATAGCTTTCCCCCCATCCACTGAGCAGGTCATCTTGTCTGAGAAGGGTTTTCCTTTCATAAGCCCATGTTGGCTAGGCCTGATGACCTAACTGTCCCTGTGTTGGTACTCAAGATAATCTGCTCCACAAACTTTCTGGCACTGAAATCATATGGACAGGCCTGTAGTTCCCTGGATCATCCTTCTGATCCTTTTTATGGATGGGTATCATATATTCAAACCCCTAGTCAACTGGGACTTCCCTGATTTGCCAGGACTGCTTATAAATGACTGAAAGTGGCTTGGTGAGCTCTTCCGCCAGCTCCTTTAGTACCATCACAGGGATTCCATCCAGACCCATAGATTTTTGTGCATCTAAGTGGTATAGCAAGTTACCTATCAGGTTTAGAACTTTGTAGCAATATTAATGAGTGAACACTGGGTAATGCTGTAAAATACAACAATTTTTATTTGTTTGGAGAGCAGTGCTTTGGGGTGGCTGGGGAGAATCTGGCCTGGGAAATGGTGGTAGTTGGCTAGTGAGTTTTCTATAAAAAGAATGACAAGTTAAATTTCAGATCACAGAACTATCCAAGCTCCAAGGGACCTCAGGAAGGAGTGCTGCCAGGTGTCCCTGAAGCCATCCCTGCTCCTGGTGAACAAGCCCAACTCCCCCGATTTTCTTTGCAGGACCTGTGCTGCAGCCACAATAGTTCCTGTGACCTCCAGCTTGACTCACTATAGTCTATCTGGGGTGATAATACATGAGAAATCGACAAAATGTCCATAAAGCGCAAGTGTTGTGACCAGAGTTGTCTCTGCAAGGTATTTAAGTAGTGAATCAAGAGGGGATGAAGGTGTGCTTTTAAGATGGTGTCTCCATCTCCCAACTGCCATTTCTACTGCTTAGGCTCACTGGAGCATCAAATCTGTTTGTGAATGCAGGGCTTGCCCTCTGCACGCTATCACTGCAGAGGAAATGTGCTCCTGGCACCCAGGAAATAAATTAACCAGAGACATTGCCAGTGTTGCAATTATTCAGTTCACCATGCAGGAGGTTGAGACTTCTAAAAATGGTTTGATGTCTTTAACTAAATTTAAACTAATATTAATTCTTAGGGTTGCTTAGAGTCTTTTTAATGAATTTTTCACATACAACTTCCCGTAGCGGTTGGTTTAGTCCACTCTCAGGTGCAAATCTCAAAACGTTGTGATATCAAATGATGTTCTTGGGTGTTTTTTTTTTTTTTTTTTTGGTTTTTTTTATTGTGTTGGTTATGTGTCTGTGATTTCTTTGAGGTGTACTTCCAAGGTAAAAAAAACCAAACAAATGAGACATGTTCCTAGAAACAGACTAAATTACAAAAAGTGCCAGTTGCCTTTTGGCTGCTTTAAAAATTATACTAGTTATCTTAGGAACTTGTGTCTGAGATGTGCATTTGAAATAGGTATCTTTTGTCATATGTAGTTTTCCTCTCTTCCTTTTTTGATCCTATTTTTTCTTTTTGTATGCAACAGCATAGTTCTGTGCTTGATTTTGTAAAGAGAGCTGTCTTTAAGGGGAGAGCACAATTATTGACATTTCTAGGGAATTGTGTATCTTGACTGTCAGGGTAGCTCCATGGCATTCACCTGAATTATTACTGGCCTATTTATGGCATGTGCTTGTGGAGAGAACATAAATAGCTAGGGAGAAAACCATGCAGGGAATACTATCTGCAGATAAAGGAAGGTGGTGTATTTCTGTATTTAGCTTATCTTTTTTCCAGTAGCGAAGGAAGAATAAGTTCATCTTGCAGGGACATAAAAGGTTTTCCTGCCAGAATAATTTATAGCAGAGACTAATTTTTTTTTCTTTCTTTTTGTAGCTGAAAAGTGATTTTAAAAATGTTTTTGGAAGTAATAAGGCAGGATTACAAACTATAAATTACTATCCTGGTAGCTGCTCACAAGCTTGCCCATCCATTCATACTGCATAGTACTTTGTGGAAAGTTATGTTTAATTTAACTTAACCAGTACTTAGGATTGAGTCCTCTCAGATGCTTTGATGGGCTGTTAAATTTACAAATTTCCTGCAGCTGTAAATTACCAATAAAGATTAATAGAATGAGTACATTGCCATGTATTTCGTATGATTTACTTATGGTCATAAGTTTTTCTTCTTTTTTTTTCCTCCCAAGCTAGAGGTCCACAACTGGTGTGGCAGCATATGCCCACCATCTATGGTCAATCTTACTTCTGCATTAAGGATTGATTACTTTGTGGGTTTTTTTTTCTTTTTCTGTTTTTCTCAAAAGAAATGAGCAGAAGGGTATGTGTATGTTTGTTAAGTCATGGACAACAAATAGGATTATGGTAATTGCTATTATTAATAATATGTTGTAATTAATTTGGATTGAAATACCTTTTTGCCTACAAAAGGAAATCAGATACTTTTTTTTTAAAATTCTCAAATATTATTGTATGTTACTTCAAACTATAGAATATGGTAACCAAATTTATTCAAAGTTTTAGTCATGTAAATCATCTGTGTAATCAAGTAACCATTATGATTTAACCTCACTGCTGGTTGTTTTAAGTGAAAAAGGATGATTTTAGTCTACGGATTTTGGAGTTGGGTCCAAAAATCGTTTGCTTTGTATAGATAAGGGCAAATGCAGTTTGTGCTTTTTTGAAACAAACTGTAAAAGAATTTGTATAGGCGACAGCTTGAGCAGCAGATTAAATAATTTCATTTATTTTCTCCTGATTATTTTTAAAATTTATGTAAAATAACAAGTCAAGCTCTAGAATGAATTGCCCTCCTTATAGTTTTGCATATCAGTTGAGCTTTAGATAAAGAAATCTGGCTGCTTTGGTTACTTTTTGTCTTAAACATGTCATGTCCTTCATTTATCCCTTAAAAACAAACTTTATTACACTTGCTTTAATAAGTATAAAAGCTACAAGTAAAAGATTAGTACTAAAAATGTTACCAGTTGGTAACTGTATGAACAGCTCACTTAATGAGTAATGGATGTGCTTTCCTAAGAGTTTTTTTCATAAGATACCTTTTCAAAAACTGTTTGGCTGGTTATTTTTGTATAAATATGTATCTGAAAACGAATGATAGTTCTGTAGTCTTGGATGAGAGAGGTATTGCAGAGGGGGAACATTGTTAAGGTTTACAAGAATCCAGTGGGAGCACTTTTGAAATATATTTCTAACTGTCCCTTCTGGAGGACTGTAGAAATTTATGGAAATATGTATTATAAAATATGAGTGCTGGAGGGTTGTTAACACAATTTTCTTCCTTTTTATTTTTTTTGTTTGTTTATTGGATAAATATTAAAGTTTTAGTGCTGTTTCTAGGTATAAAGTTACATTTGGGCTCACAATCCTATGTATACCTCCTGTGAAGAAAATAAAAGGTGCAGACAGAAAGTAAACTCCCACAAGAAATGTATGGGCAATTAGTATTTCAGTGGTTGTAGATTATGAGAGAAATGACAAGTTGGGTTTTAGAACCAGAATTCTGTCACTAAAAGTACAGTATTTACCTTTACATGTATTTGTAATTAAAGAGTTTTATGATTCTTGTCCTCAGAATAATGTTTAAAGCCATTTTATATAATGTACTAAACAACAACATAGATTAATTATTTTTCTCAAGAAAATAATGTTTATTGTCTTCAGGAGACTCTAAGAGGAAAAAAAGGCAAAAGGAGCAAAGGAACTTAATTAAAAAAGGCTGATTTGAAAGACAGTCCATGTATGGTTCACCTGCCTTCCTTTGAACTGGATATTTTCATTGCTATTTCTGATTTAGAAGACATTTTTTGAAAGACGAAATGTGATTTTTCAGAGCAGCTGTGTGATATTTTTTCCAGTTTATATGGGAAATGAAGCAAAACGCTTGTTTTCCCTTTTATTAATGGCTTTTTTATTAGGTGGTAGATAATTGTGAATCCTTATTTGTATTCAGTGTTCATCTAAAGTTTTGACACAGAGATGTGAGATGTATTTCAGACATTTCAAACTTTACTCAGTCTGAGATTCGCTTCTTTAGATTCCTTGAGCAATTAGCCTGAGATAAATAGATATTGCTAACATAGAATAGCAGTTGGGAATCAGGACTATATGGCAAGTTGCATGATATTTGAAAACTGAATGTTTCAGGACACTTAACATGTACTATAGGAAATCTCAGTTTTTAATATTTAAAAGTATTTGTAGGTCAACATAGTATGATGGCTGGGAAGTTAGTAAGGTTGTTGAATTGTGAGCACCTCCAGATTTTCTCATGTATAGCTTGCTCAGTTAAACTGTTGCAAGACACTTGAACTCTCTGCCAAGAATCTCTGCTGTACAAACTGACATTAAAAGAAGGGCTTTATACGGTTTTTGAGAGCTCCTGCCAAAAAAAACGATTTCTAAATCCTGTATTTTTGTTCTGATATTAGTTAAAGAACAGGAAATAGATGGGAAAGGGGATAGGTGAAGCCAAAGACTCATTAGGGCTAATCTGAACACGGTAGATTTTTCTAAAAGCAGGTAATTCTTTGGAGGTTATTAATGCAAACCAGGTATTTCAGAGTAATTCTGAATATTCTGAAATCTACAGGTAGAAAATGGGATTTTTTTTGATTAAGTAAAAAAACACAAAGACCATTTTTTGACCTTTAGTTTTGGAGGGAGAGAACCTATGAAGAGAGCTAATGTGTGTTTTCCTCTTCTTAAAGATGCCATTTTTGACAATTACACTTTGCAGTGATCAGTCATTTTTGAAAGAGGGTAATCGATGATTAAGATATCATTAATGTAAGTATCATACAAATTTATATTTTGAATCATTATTAGTAGATTTTTACTTATAAACAAACCATTTTCTACCATGTACATAGTTTCACTTTTTCAAAAAGTGAAAGTCTTCCCACATATTTTGTTTCTGGTCATGGCTATTTCAGTGATGTTGTTATTAGGAGGTGTTTGCCCAAGGGAAGCCATACCTTTATTGATTGCACCTTATGGAAAGCAGGAATTTAAATGTTGAGTATTTTAGGTCAAAAACACAGTGTTTAAGGTACAAGAATTATGTCTATTGAGATATGTTTTTAATATCTTTAGACACATGAGAGAAGTAGCAGTTTGCCACACTTAGACAGTTTGGTGAGTTATTACTTCTAATCTCATGCTTGATTGACTCCAGCTAAATGGCTTTGACTGAAAAGGCAGGGAGTTAAATCTAAACCTGTTAAGTAAGTATTTTAACAGAAAATACAGATCATCATGGAATGTGTTCTCAATCAGCACTTGACATTAAGCTAAATGAATATCTTAAAAGAAATTAAAAAAAAAAAGTAAGCACTTTATATCCTTGGGCAGGAGCCATGTGTGAGAAACTGTGATTGAGCTCTGAGGATGCAAATGGAAACCCTGCAGGGTCCAATGAAATAATAAAACTGAGATCCCTAATGGTATTATGGTAAGTGCAGTTAATATTGCAAATGTACTATTGAGACGAAAATCAAGTGACCCTTTGAAATACTTCTGAGATTGCCAAGTCATCTTTGAAGTTTCAGAAATGAGCTAGCAAAAGAACCGATTCCTTGAATAAAACGGAATTGTATGCAAGTATCAGTGTGTGGAAGATGTACACTATAGCTCCATATAGATTCAGCAATTTTTTGTTCTATTGTTCTGCTGTTTAGTAGTGAACAAAACAGCTTTTGTTCATGCTAATATGTATGCTGTGGAGTACCCAAGACAACAGAAGGAAATTGGCTTTTATAAAGTATATGAGTGTGTTTGATATTGTTAACCACAATAAAAAATAAAATTGGCTAAGTGATTCAATTGGAAAAGTGATTAGCTTGCAAGGTTCCACAATTAATTTTTTTCTTCTGAGGGAGAAAAATTGACAGGAAGCATGGATAATAAATTATAAGATGTGTTATTTTGCAGTTTTTAAGTCCCACTCATCTATTTGAAGCCAGTGGACAAAGCTGCCCTTGCTTTAAGTAAACTCAGGAGGATGATGTTTCTGAGGACAAAAATGGATTTAATGTCTCCTAATTCCAAACATGTTTGGTTTTATTTTTTTTTTCTTAAATCACACATGCTCAATTTTTGCCTAGGCAATTATTATTTCTGTGAATTTTACTAATTTTAATGTAAGGTGTTTATAAAGATGCATCAGATGTTTTGACTTAGTCAGAGTATTTGGTTTTCTTACAGGTAAAGGCTGCTGATGAAATATTCAACTGTGACAAAATTGTTTTACATTTGCAGATGAGAGTAAGATTTGCATTTACTGGATGTCATAAATGAGAGCAAAATATGGATCATGTTAGTGCATGGGGTAAACAGTTGCATGAACCAAGTAGAGGGTTTTTGTGAAGTTTGTCTGATAGTGACCAAAAACAGGTGCTTGAGTGGCTATAGGTTCCCCTGGGACCAGAAGGCTAGACAAACTGCCCCTGGGATTCAAACAGTGCAGTTGTTTCATGTCAGTTTAATTATCCTTATGTTATGTTTTGTGAGGCAGTCATTCAAGTGGTCTGAAAATAGTAGGAAATTGGAGGCTTTCACAGCTTTGAGGGCAAAGTTCTGATTTGGTTTGTTTGGTATTCATTCACTTTGTGATAGTCCTAATGCAAGTGATGGGCTGTTACAACCTCAAGGCGTGCTTAGTATCGTACAAGATTTAATCAAGACACTATCATTCAGCAGGAAATGCTTTTCAGTCCAATTTTATTCATATGATTTTCCTCTGCAACTCAGTAATCTTTGCTTGGGGTCATTACTTTGATTTTAACTTAGCAATTGAAGTCCTGAAGTGCTTCAAGTAGAAACATCCTTGAAGGAGTAATAAGTTTAAATAGTTTTGAAAAGGTTGAAAATATTTTTTTAATTTAGTTCAGGCTGGGAGTGCTAACTGGCAGGAAAACAAGTAGATGGAGGAGGGAAAAAGAGATTAAGCATAAATAGTCAAACAATGTTATACAGTTAAAGAATTTAGAGATGTGGCAAAAGGTTAAATATACTGCTTTGTAGCATCCTGATATTAATAAATATGTAGTGACAAATCAATAAAAGATAGTTGCCCAAATACTGCTTACTTTAAAACTCAAGATTTTTGTTTGTTTGGACTAATACAGGAGATATAAAAATATGACTGCTGTTAACTAAATTAACAATTTAATTACTAAATAAGAAGAAAACATCTTAATATAAATAAAATAAAAATCTCTAGACATGTCGGCCAACATTATTGCTTTTACAAAGCACTTGAGATTTTATTTTCATTAGTACCAAGAGGCATTTTGAAATTAGTAACTAGCAAATAAACAAACAGATAATTCAAGTTCATGTCATTGAGTTAATAAAACTAATAAAATGTCTACATTTCCCAAGGATTCTATTATTACTATTTAATTTTTTTATTGCAGAAGAAACTTGTTAGGGTTATATAGTCATAAGCATCATGGAAATTTTCTTTAGCAGTTTTCTGTTCTTTTATGACTTGATAAAGAAGATCAGGCTTGTTCTGCAGCTTGTGAACAAAGAAAATGCATCTTTTTAGTGTTTTTAGCTGCATGATTTGTTCCTTATTGCCTTTTGCCTGATGGTGTATGCTTGGAGGTTCATTTCTTCAGCAGCTTTCTCTCAGAGGGAATTCTGGTATCATAGTGTACATTTTAGAGGATAATAAATAAAAAGCTGCTTAGGAGCTCCTTTCCGTGAGTGGTTACTCCATTGTATTAGTACTGTGAGTGATCCAAAAAACAGGAGTTGCAGTTTCATATAAGATGTACCAGCCAGTCAGTTCTGTACTTGTGCTTAGCTTGGGATGAGTGAACTATCAAGTTGAGATGATTTCAGTGTACTACTAAGTGATTTGTGACTCCCCCTTTTTAGGTGCAGATCGATTCCTTGTTTGCTGTTATTTCCCACACTGCATTTTGAGTCTGATTTACAGCTCACACCCCATCATTAGTTCTCCCTCCTTCCCCCTCTCCCCCACTTTTTTTTCTGCATTTGTTTGAGTGTCATATAAGTCAGTAAGGAGTTAATTTCCAGTGAATACTAGACAAGAGCTGCTCTGCGGTGTTTTGAGTCTGTCACTGCCCCTCTTTCATGCTTCTGTGGGTATGGAAATGATTGGGAGGTAGAGTGACAATAGGGTGCTGGGCTTTGTACTGCAGTCCCATGCCCGAATCAGCCATCCAGTGCCACCACCTCCCTCATGCTCCTTTGCTGTTCATGGCACGCAATGCTCCAGGGAGCACAGCAGAGGCAGCACCGCCCCAAATATATCTTTCCAGAAATTTCTCTTCAAAGCCAAGGTCTCCTCCAACCCAGTGAGGGGGAGTACCCCCAGGTCGCAGAGTCAGGTTTAATGTGAAAATGCCAGCTAACACATTGATAAAATGTGGATAATGGCAGTGGTTGTCACATAAATGTTTTTTGTTGCAGAAGGATCTTAAGTGTGTGCTGCATTGAAAATGGTAGCTAGGCTTTTTTTTGTGAAACTCTCACTAGGAGCAGAGATTTCCAACAGTCATACATGATTTTTATCTTGTGTCCAACTCCAAGCAAAGTAAAATAAAAAATGCTGGGAATGAAACACCCATGAAGCAATGAGGAGAGGGAATGGTTCAGCATTTTTTCACGATAAGATGCAAAAGGTAGTAGCTCAGCAGTTTAATGGATTGCTTTGCCTTTTACCTGAATTTGTTATTAGGGCTTCATTACAAAGACTGCCTTAGAATAATGAAACCAGATCATGTATTTGTTACAATATTTAAGCTTTTAAAACTTCATTTATTGAAAAATATGGAAATATCAGTGATGCAGTGTTCACTAGTCTGTCTGAAAAGTGTATTGTAACCTCTGAGCCTAAAATTAAAAAATAGGTCATACTTCCTAAACCTATTGTGATAATCAGAAATTCTATGTATATTATGTTGGCTTTGTATATTCAGAAATGAGAGAATCTAGTAAGAGTATTGTAAGGAAGGAAAAAAACCCAAACCCTCTGAAAGTCTTTACAGTTGACACAAAGTGCTATAATTTTTTTATCAAGTGAAAAACATGTAAGCATGTTGTTTCCCCTCAAAGTACTGTGTGGTATTTTGTACCCTTACCAATCTCTTTATTTAAGCCTAGAAATAATTTTTTTAAAAAGTATATTTTATTATATTTATAATTTTTAGTATATTTTATTATATTTATAATTTTTTAAAAAAGTATAATTTAAGACTGTATTTTTAAAAGAAGGGTGTTTTTTATCTTACATTGCCATCCTTTACTCTCACTGTCTACACTGATCATATTCCTTTTTTTATATTTAACTTGTTCATATTTTTTTTAATAAGCTGTTGTGTAGAAATAAGGGAAAAGTAGAATACAAGCTAGTTT